>NC_049206.1:59825288-59835288 GCF_013347855.1 Anguilla anguilla | reverse complement strand
AAAGCACAAACTGCACGCGTGCGAACGGGACCGGCCAATTAAGGCCCTGCGCACTGTTTATCGCAATCGCCGGTACAGAGAGGGCTGTACTGTAAACGGGTTTATGACAGAATGCTGACAGCCCTACTGCATCCCGAATGTACCGCCATATTTATGTAAATATTACATATTTCATATGCCGGCTCTGCAGCTCGCGCTACCGCTTGTGGGGCTCCAAGCAGCGGCGTCCACAAACAGCCGCGTGCTCTGAGGGCGCGCTCCTGACTGGCGTCCGTAAACAGGAAGCAGGGTCACCCCCGTGCGCTGCTGATGAAACAGATCTCTGTGTAGGAGGCTGTTTGTTAAGGGGCAGGGGGAAAAAAAAGTGTTCTGCAAACTTCAGAAAGACAATGTGCGTGACCGGAAAAACAAACGGCCCTCTCTATCGGGTGCACATACTCTATGATTTTTGTAGATCTTATATATTTTTTAAACGTGCCAACAATATTTACAAAGTTATTGTGTAAATAACCGCACACACATATATGCCAACTGCTTCCAAAGATATCATGATTATGGTCTGCAATAGAAAATTGTTTCATTTTATGATCCAGAAAATTCTAGGTTTTATGATTAAAAACTGAAATAATGCAAATGCAGTGCAGAGGATAGGGTACTGGCCAACCCAGAGAGCGCACACTGCACATGCTCAGTATACGAGCAGTATTCTGCAGTAGCATACGTTCAGTTTATATACTGAACTCTACTCTTGAAAATGCCTAAATATTCTACTAGGCCCTTTCAAGAGTTCCCTTCACAAGAAAAACGCACTGCTTTCATCTGTCCTCTGTTTCAGCTCTGGAAAAAATGAAAATACTTTTTTTTTTTTTTTTTTTTTAAAGGAATGAAAAAATTTTTTAAATCGTTTGACCCTTTGGAGGACGCCCGTCGCGAACGTCTGAATGAACTTTTATTGCTTCCCCGTCTCATTTCTGCTCTTCCCATACATACATTTGTAGAGTAATAAATCCCAGTGACTTTCAGAGTGAGAGAGAGGGAGAGACAGAGAGAGAGGGAAAATCTGTAATTTACTCCAGTCTCATAATGTATTCCATTTGTTTAGTCACAAAGACCTTTCAGTCATGACCAGGAAACTATGGAGACAACTGTCTTTCTTGCGCTGGTAGACTGGACAATGATCAATCATTTTTCCCCCTCTCCGAAATAGGAAAAACTCTCTCTGTAGTCTCAACAACGCCTCCGAAATAAAGAGCAGTTTATACCGCTGGCGGAAAGTCAGCGCTCTGAGGCCCATCTGTAGACTTTGATAAAAGCAATCAGGGAGAAAGATGAAATGTATCAGATACATGGTGCAATAAACACAGGCGTAATTGCGAACATACGTCCGGGACTCCTGCCGGAATACCCTCTCTCTGACTCGCGCGCTGTTGCTATACCTTCACGTTCGACTGCTCCGCTCCGCTAATAAGCGGGTCTGAGCCGCGCGGCGGTCGGTCACGCGGACGGACGGACCTTCCCTCTCCATTATACACACGCGCGTGCACGCGCCACCCCCAGACCGCTAGCTCCCGCCGTTTACCCTACCCGTATTTATTTTTTAAAGTTTCCGCGGTGGCGAGTCTTTTGCACGACACGCCGACACAAAAAGACACGCTAAGTAGATTCAGACAGTGTGGGCGAATGGTATATTTTGAAAGCCCTTCGATGTGTACAATAAGAAATTCTGCAGTGAATATCGGCGCGTAGTTATTTGCGGAGTGGCGATAGACTTCTGTCCGTCTCGCTCAATATAAATGGAGTTAAACTGAGCCAGATGTTTTCAGAGCCCTGAATGGCAGACGCTATAAACACCGTACATGTGTACTGATAAAGTGAGGACAATAGAAGCTAAATAAACTGGTGACTCAATCCCAAATACTCAACACCACTTAGCACAGTGTTTGTGTGTATTCTCACCTCGCTCCAAGTGCATGTTTTTTTATTTTAAAAATCCATCTGAACACGCCCTGTCCAGGCCTGACTCTGCTCCGAGTTATTGTGCACTAAACGACAGCCCTCCGAATAGATTTGAAGTTTTGAAATGAAAATGTGCCACAGAATAAAATGTTTCATTAATCATGATAAAGCTGGTTTTTGTGCTTTAATGTTAAATTTTAATGTCTTGATGATTCCCCAGTAGTCCAGACCACCATTACTGTGGGCCAGAGTGAGGAACAGGTTTTGGGGTAATGCTATGCCAGATCCAACACTTTAGATCAGTGATTTTAAACCTTTTCTGACCCCCCATCCAGGCTCAAAGGCATCCAAGGACCCCCCGTCAGAAGTTAAATAGGGTTGCATTTCAACAAAATGCTACTGAGTTAGAAATGCTACTGATGCTAGTGAGCTAGCAAAGCTACTGGGCTGGCAATGGTACTGAGCTAGCGCTACTACTGATCTAGGGATGCTACTGGGCTAGCAAATCTACTGAGCTAGCAATGGTATTGAGCTAGCGCTGCTACTGAGCTGGCTATGCTACCTCGCCAACTCAACTTCTGTTCAAACATCTGTCTCCAGCAACAGTCAAAATGAAATTTCTTTCATACTATTGCATCAGTTTTTTGTAAATAACTTTTTTCTTTGAAACATTTTTTGAAACATTTATTTTACTGCTATCTGAACGGTTTAAACATTTAAAATGTGTTTTTTGATCCAAGTTTGTATATATTACGATATATCAAATTGAAACAAAAAAAAGCGCATTAAATCTCAGCACATCCAAAAGATAAAGACACACAGACAGACTTCGTAAAACAGGGAGATAAAATGGGAGACGTTGTCGATTTAAGATCCAGCGCTGGTGTTCCAGGATTTACGACCATGGTGAGCGTGCGGCTCATGATCTTTTACCAGTGAGTGACGGAGCTTCAGCCCTGCAGAGCCAATGAAAGAGCCCTGCTTGACCTCACATGACAGGCCAGAGACAATATTTCCCATCCCCGTTCAGCCATATCCCTCCCAGCGGTTCGCCGTCCAAACGTTAAGAGTGGAGCTACAACGTCTCTGGAGCTAAACGCTAACGTGGAGACAGAAGGAGAGAGAGTGGGGTGATGGAGAGAGAGAGAGAGACAGAAGAGAGTGGGGGTAGAGGAAGGGAGGGAGAGGGAAAGTGGGAGGGGGGGAGGGATTGGGGGGAGAGGTGGCAATGAAGCGGCACTTTAAATAGTCCGTGCAGTCGCGTCTGCCAGGGAAACAAAGCGAGCTCCTGGAGCTCTCCACATCCTGCTCCTCACACTTCACCAGGAAACAAGTCTATAAAATAAAAATAACCAGCTACTTGACCCTGCTTGTTACACACCGCTAACAAACTACAGACCCAGTAAATACTCAAAGCAGCTGAATTAATAATGCACTGGCAAACAGCGTGTGGTGCACTCAGTACATTATACTAATGAAATAATGTGCTTTCCATTTGATTGTCTGATGCTACTGAACGAAAAAGCTTTGACCAAAAAAGCCACTTCACTTAACACAGGCTTACCTACGTATCACCGTAGAGCACGCAAGGTATCTGGAAGCTACAATTTGTGGTCCCACTTCAGTGAAGGTATGAATTATATCATTCATTTAAAACACCATCATTCATGCTTGCAGGGGCAGGATTTAAACCAGTGGTATTAATGATATGATAAAAGTCTGTTATAAGAATATGCATAATTTATATATAATGTGTGTATTGTATTGTTGTAGCCTTTTTAGTGCGTAAGGAGTGGTGTTTTCGCAAAGGAAAAATATTTCCTTTAAGGAGATGTAATCCCCTACTACTGCAGATAATCTCTCAGCATTTGAGGCCTTCATATAATGGAGTTCTTTTAAAATAAGTCTCATTTGAATAGAGCCATCCTTAAGAACAGTCTTGTTTTCCAGAATATTCCCGCTTTGATGAATCGCACGATGTTGATGAGGACGTTTCTGGGGACAGAGTTGGCGTTCGAGTGGAAGCACCGTCAGAGGAACTGTGGGATTCATACATTATGATTCAGGCGTATGATACGGTGCCTTAGACGCCCAAAAAATAAGACTCACCGGAGAGAGGAAATGGCCGACAATAAAAGTTAATCACACATTTAAAGAACGGCACAAACATTTAAACACTCAAACCCGCAGATACGTTTGAACATTCACAACTGCACATTCAGACGGTCAAAACTGCATTTAAACCCTTAAATGCGCATTCAAACACAGAACGGCATCAGCCATCAGTGAGTACAGTGATGACGATGACGATGGTGTTGTGGATTGTGATGATGAAAATGACGATGAAGGCGGTGATAATGATGATGATGATGATTATAATGATGAAGATGATGCATGTGATGACGATGATGATAAAGATGATGAATGTGATGATGATGATGATAAAAGATGATGAATGTGATGATGATAATTCAGGTGATGGTTATGAGGAAGGTGATGATGATATGGTGGATCTCTGTATCTGAGTTTATCACAGATGAGGTTTCAGGCCTCTCCTTCCCCTCTGTTTGAGGCGCTCCTCTCTCTCTCCGGGGCCCGTTCCAGGAGCCGGTGCTCAGCACACTGCAGGCTTATTTAATCTGGCAGCTGCGCGCCTCACTGAACGCAGCCGGGGCCAACCAACACAAGCCCAGGATGAAGGATCACTCCGGGACAGATAGGGGAACGAGGCAGCGCTGCCTTTCACAAAAAAAAAAAAAAAAAAAAAAGAGATATTTCACTACAGCCTCCGACCGCTGCCCAGACAAACACCGGAGCGATCGGAGGAACAGATCGCGCTCGCGCACGCGGTCTTAAAACGTCTCCAACTCACACAAACCCGTCGCTCAGACAATTTACAGCCGAGCGCGCTCCTCTCAACAACGCTCTTATTGTACGGCGACGGCTCGTTCTTTCAGCGCAGAGTCCGACGGAAAGAGAGAGAGAACTTAACACCGCCGTCAAAAACCACGCGCCGTGACGCCGTTGTCACTCCGCTCAGCTATTGGCTGTTTCGCGGCTCAAACAAAATCCCGGTTCAGCGGCCCGTTCAGATCCAGCGGAGAGGTCCGTTTCGCTCCGCGGACGGTTCTGAGCTGGGTCGCCGCGGAGACCCAAAGTTCTGTTCTGGACCGTGGTAGACCCAGATGCAGGGCTGGCCCAATTCAATGCACTAGTTCACTGTAACCCATTGGGTCACACCTGAGCTAGCCACTGTTTTACTCTAGGCTGGGTCATGCATGAGGTCCGGACTGCTCACCTCTGAGAGAGAGAGCGTTGTCCGCTTGCTGTTCGCCTGTCAAGGCCTACGATCAAAACCATCTTGTATTCACTATTAAAATGGGATGCGCTCACAAACATGTGACTACACCTGGGCTGCAGGTGTGTTTGTTCTCCTCCCTGCAGGATGGTTGTGCTAACATCCAGCGTCTCCACAGCAGCAGGCCAACAGCGTTTCACTGCACGCACAGACGGAGAAGGCGACAGGCGCTTTCCCCCCCATGTTTATTTCGTTTTTGTTAGGTTTTACGACAAATAATTGTAGCCCGCCAGCCAAGTCTGAAAATTTATAGGCATGCATGTCTTGGAAAATAAACAGATATTGTGACCTCATTCATAACTCAGGGCAGAGGTGGTTACTCTGCTCAGCCATTGGTCGTTCAAGGCTCAAAGCAGAATGCTGATTGGACAACATTTCAAATTGAGATTTATGACAGCGGATTAAACTGTAGCACAAAAGCAACTGTGCCTGAGAGTGTGTCTCTATAGAGAGTTTCAGAACGGGAGAAAAATAAGAGTGACCCATCCCATTTAATATGAACACAAAATCAAAGAATCGGTTATGCATGAAAAAGTTTTTAATAAAAATATAACTGCAACCTCGCTCTGGTGAACATCTCTCTATACGAGTATGTTTCCAATCATGCCTGTTCGTGGTGGGGTTTTTACTGGCAAAATACATTTTTGAACAAAGCATTGGGAAGAACAATGTACTGTATAAAACAAGGGACAAAAGACAACTGAACAACCCATTTAGAATAACTCTACACTACCGTACACGCTTTAAAAATTTAGAATCATTCAGCATCGCACAGCCCTGCTGGAAGATTCCAGTTTAAACCAGTCTAAACTGGTCAAGCTGATTTACACTACGCGGTGTTTTTGATTCTTCCAACTGGTTTTAGCTAGTCGACGGGCTGTTCACCCGCTGACCGGCATCTTGTCAGCTCGTGCACCAGTTTGGCCACCAGCTTATTCTACCAGCTTAACATCTTTGACCAGCCGCAGACTAGCTATGACCAGCTTTGACCAGTTGGTTTTAGCTGGAATTTTCAACAGGTAATATCTGTACGAATTTTGTGTAAATCTAAATCACACAGTGATTCCTATGTACTTACATGCAATTATATTTATTGGTAAATGTACAGCATCCGGCAACTATACGCATTAATTGTGAGATTTTATTTCAACTGAGATAACTGATGCTCACACCAGAGATGAACTTCAGTCACAGTGTGAGTCTCAGAGATAGTGTCACATGTCCTGCTCACAAACCAAACATAATGTTTACCCGTAACTAAGCAACGCACACAGCGTTTTGATTTTGTGTGTGAAACTTAAACAGTGACCTAGCCCATCCACATGCACTGAGTCAACAAAAAAAAGAAAAAGAAATACTCCACCCTGTCCTGGACCCCTCCTGAACACAGCGCTTCCATCCTGTAGGCACTGGAGTGATTAATGCGCACAGGAAAAAGTTCAGGATATTAAAAACAGTTTCAGACGCTCGCGTGTGAGCTCACATCTCACATCTCTGATCTCCAGTACACAGGCGTTAAACATGCGCGCGTATTTCAATACACAACAACCGGTAAACTTTAGGCCAGAAATATATAAGATTGGCTTTATTGTCGTAGCTGCTTGTTGGTAAACTGCATGCATGTGATTTTGTGACACTACAGAGCTGCGGGGGGGGGGGGGGGGGGGGGGGGGGGTGTTACCGGGGGCGACCGGGGGCGAAGCGGTTCTGGGGAGTGAGTCCAGAGGGAGCAGGGTGGAGTATTCCTGCGAGGATCGGCTTCGAACGGCCTGTAAAGTTTCGCCCCGCGTCGCCGTGGAGACCGGGCAGGAAGTGGCTCTGACCCAGGGCCAGGCGGCCAGGTGGGTAGCAGAGGGGAACCGGGAACTTCTACAGAAGTCCTGCACAGAGACCCGAGGAACACACAGGTGACCCGATGCAGGTCACTGCAGCAGGAAAGACGGCATGTGTGTGCCTTGTGTATGTGTGCATGTGGTGGGGGGGGGGTGTAGAGGGTCACGGCTGTTTTCTGGGAAGAAAAGGGGGGCAGGCGGTGGTGGTAGTGAGTGACCCAGGGCGAGGGCGTTAGCGGCCTTGTAGGACGGGGGGGGCGGGGGGGTTTTCTACAGAAATAGCTCCGGCGAATTCCACAGCGGCACAACAGGCCCCATGTTGCAGCAGCAGCAGGCCGCAGAGAATGCCTAAATTACCAGGCGCCCCATTCCAGGGCCCGCCCCAGCTGACCACCGCGTCCAGATGCGACGCCGCAGCGACATCAGGTACCGCTTTCCCCCCCCCCCCGTCCCACGTCCTGGCGGGGGCTCCCGGCCGTGTGACTAAACGCCTCGCCAGGGTTCCGCATACCTGCGCGGCGACGCGTCAGGTGGCGTGCGCACGGAGGCCGTCCCGTCCCGTCCCGTCCCCAATAAACACGCCGCCTTTCTTCAATAACAGGATATGGTCGCCGTTCGTAATTTAGAAAATACGCACAAAACAGCACTAAAAAACAGAGAGAGAGAGAGCGAGAGAGAGACCGCAGCTTCTGTCTGCGAAACGCACGCTTCGCCGCCCAGCTCCTGGGACTTCCTTACTTCCCCCCGGTTTGTCATTATTTTAAAAGCTATTTTTTCACCATGTTGTGAAGCGGCTTTTCCCGGGCCTGTGGATGCAGGAATGTGCTCAGTCTGACGAAACGATTGTTTTTCTCAGAGAGAGAAAAATAAGGGAGAAAAACACCAGTGGGTACGCTGACACACACACACGCATACAGGGGTCTAAGGAGAGAAAAACACCAGTGGGCACGCTGACCTCACAGACACACACACACACAGACATGCACACGCATGCTCACACAAACACACACACACACGTACCCATACACACACACACACACAAACACGCACACACACGTATCCATACACACACACACACACGTACACACACACACACTGTGAGTGCGGGATCAAACAAGCACACAGTGAGAAAGTGAAAGGGTCTTCCTGAGGCTAAGGCTCTATCTGCCAGAAGCAAAATGCACAGCAAACGCGTTCGGGGCACCAAAGGAACTCGGACTGAAAAATGCACCTCGCAGACATCTATCGGTTTTGACAAAGTTCTGCTGCATTAGACACAGCAAAGGAAGCAGATTTAAATGGGAGGACACGCACACACAAACACACACACACACACACACACACACACACAGCATGAAATGTGAGGACACCCGCACACGCACCCTCACACACACACTCGCACATGTTCCCACACACAGACACACACATAGCATGACATGTGAGGACACCCACACACACACCCTCACACACACACTCGCACATGTTCCCACACACACACGCACCCACACATGCACACACACACACGCACCCACACATGCACACACACACACACACACGCAGCTTTGAAACGGAAGGACGCAGGTTGCACAGAAGGGGCTCGGGATGAACCCCGAAAGCGCAGCTTCAGTCAGAACTGCGGTGTGGTTTGCGTTAGCGCGTCGAACCGCACCACATGGCGCATGTGCACGGTAAATAAAACATCACAAAGGCCTCACACTTCCAGCACAGCCACATCAACCGTGAACCTGCTTACCCCTTTACCGAGTCACCGATGCAGTCTGTCTTTAGTCCATAACCTGCACATTACCTGCACCCTATCTGCACCGACAGTGCGCTCCTCACCGGCATTTTAGGCAAACAGAATACATGTGTGGAAATTTCTTTCATTATGAGATGCACGCACGCACGCACACACAGACGGATGCACACAGGCACATACACACACTCTCTCTCACACGCAAACATACACACATACAGTACACACCATGCACACATATATCCATATATTTCATAGAATAACAACTTTAATCATTTATACTGCATTTTTGGAAATTTTGAAATTTCATTGCTGCCATTTTGCAAAACAAGAACCTGAATAAATAATTCAGTAACTCAATGAAACCATACTCAATGATGCCATATTCATTTCCTTTTATTTTTAATTTTCAGTCAGTCCTATTTAATTAAAACTGACTTTTATCTTGTACACCTTTAATGGAATAAACCTCCCCATTTCTAACGAGCAGAAGACGCAACGTCGCAAGCAGCGAAAACCTCAAGAGGCTTCTTTTTCCAAAAAACCTTCCACAGTCAGACAAAAGGGTAATTTATTTAGTTTGGGCACGCGCTCAGTGCTGCATCTTATCTGCAGCAGATAAAACTCCACGGTTAGAGGGTTTAGACGGCAGGGAGACGGGCTGAATTAAGAACAGAAGCGCTGCAGAGCGAACGCAGACAGGCCCGATACGATCTCCGCCATTATCCCAACGTGCAGATTTATGGGATATCGGCAGGGCTTCGCTCTGTCATGAAACACTCACTTCGCTTAATGCGGAACAGTGGTGCAGCCGGGCCCGATACCCGTCTGCAAACAGCGCCTACGACCGGCCTACTTAAGTAATAAGTCCTTAATAACTTCCAGAAAATGGAGATTTCACATTTCAGCATGTTAATAATCCGAAGATCACAGGCATATGAATGTGTGTTTTTTTCCCCCCTCTTTTTTTTTTTTTTTTTTTTGTCGGAGGGATCAAAGACTTTGATTAGCCAGCGCTGTCAAAATGGGCTACAAGCAGGATATCTGCAAGCCAATGAGAACCAGTTGTGGCAGGGATCTGCTCGTTCTTCATAACTC